>NC_083475.1:17688182-17723182 GCF_030014155.1 Tachysurus vachellii
TTATCCACACGAGTCCTAAAGCCAGGTTAAATGCCAGTGGGATCCATTACAGCATTGGCATGTGTGTGTGTGTGTGTGTGTGTGTGTGTGTGTGTGTGTGTGTGTGTGTGTGTGTGGGTGTGTTCATCACTACAGAATGAATTATTCATTATCTTCAACTGACCTTTTATTAAATGTTAGGCCTTATGATTTAAATCGCTGTGTTAAATTACTTACACACAAACACTAAGGTCAGAGTCTCCAAGCTACACATTTGTCTTTCCTAGAAATCAGAGGAGAAGCGTTCACTGGAGCAGAGCACACTCTGTTAGCAACAGTGTGTATGTGTGTGTGTGTTATTCTAACAGCACAAAAACAAGAGGAAGGAAAACTAAACCCAAAATCTAATTTGTGTCGCACTAGATAGAAAGAAAAATCCCTTCAGAGAATGAAAGGAACGAGATGCGGTGAGAATCTTATCCACAGAGAGCGGCTCAGTGAATGCAGCGAGGATCAATCTTGGTGAAATATGAGAGATTTGTTAAAGAGGACTGCAGTTGTTGGTAAAAATGAAAGACATAAAATGAAAGAGCTAAAATAAAAGTGTGGTAAATTGGTGAGGTTTCATACACACACAGATGCAGACACAGACGCAGACACAGACGCAGACACACAGGCAGACACACAGGCAGACACAGACACACAGGCAGACACACAGGCAGACACACACGAACAGACACACACGAACAGACACACACGAACAGACACACACGAACAGACACACACGAACAGACAACACAGACAGACACACAAACCTGGGCATGTAGAGAACTCTCTCGGCCACCACAAATCCCACACGGAAGAACAGATTAGTGGCAGGGATAAAAGGGAAGACCAGAAACAGTATTCCCACCAACACCTCCCTGCCCTCCATTTTCTGCAGAGAGAGAAAGAGAGAGGGAGAGAGAGAAAGAGAGAGGGAGAGAGAGAGACAGACAGACACAGAGATGGAGATAGTTAAACCTTGGCACCAATGCTTGCAGGTATATTACATAATTAGACCCCAGACAGTCTCACCAATTCAGTGCAGTTTTATTTGTTTAGAACTTTACCAACAGACACAAAGCAGCTTTAGAGAAATCCAGATATAGATTTAGTTATATCTAATCTAGTGTGATGTCCTCATCCTCATCATCCTCATCCTCAAACTATTTACAGAAAGAAAGCACAAAAATTAAGCTCTGAACTTCAGTAAATGAATAAATCACATTGATAAAATGAATGAATGTAGTGTGAATGGAAACTGCACAACAAATAAGACCATCAGTTTCTCTAAAGATTAATTTGCATTCTTTCTCTTGATGATAAATTTGTGTTACTTTGCACTGTGTACCGAAACGTACTGCATCCTGGTTGTGTGAGGCTTTCTTTATCACTATAAATACTAGTACACAAGTAAGTACAAAATACAAGTCACAAGTAAGTCTCAAGTCATGAATGTCAAGTCAAAGTCAAGTCGAGTTTTTTTTTAATATTTGTCAAGCAAGTCTCAAATTTGCGTCTTAAGTCTGACTCGAGTCAAGTCGAGTCCCCCATTTCTGAGTCATTTAACTCAAGTCCGAGTCAAGTCTCAAGTCATGAATGTCAAGTCAAAGTCAAGTCGAGTCTTTGTTTAATATTTGTCAAATTTGAGACTTAAGTCTGACTCGAGTCAAGTCATATGACTCGAGTCACCCATCTCTGGTATATAGTATATACAGTAATTATAGCATATATAACATATAACCGGTTTATCAAGCCAGAATTTTTGAGATGTCTCTCTAGGGTGACGCTGAGGAGTATAAATTAAGCCCCGCCCCTTTTGTTTAAAGTGAGCTGTGGTGAACATACGAGTTGGAGTTGTGCTTTGAGCATATACCTGACTGGAACATTCAAGAATCCTTGTAGGAAAAAAAAAAATAAAATGCTGACAGAAAGTAAAAAGTCCTCCACAGCAGAGGTGGGAGTAAGTCACACATGTGCAAGTCACAAGTAAGTCTCAAGTCATGAATGTCAAGTCAAAGTCAAGTCGAGTCTTTTTTTTAATATTTGTCAAGCAAGTCTCAAATTTGCGTCTTAAGTCTGACTCGAGTCAAGTCGAGCCCCCCATTTCTGAGTCATTTAACTCAAGTCCGAGTCAAGTCTCAAGTCATGAATGTCAAGTCAAAGTCAAGTCGAGTCTTTGTTTAATATTTGTCAAATTTGAGACTTAAGTCTGACTCAAGTCAAGTCATATGACTCGAGTCACCCATCTCTGGTATATAGTATATACAGTAATTATAGCATATATAACATATAACCGGTTTATCAAGCCAGAATTTTTGAGATGTCTCTCTAGGGTGAGGCTGAGGAGTATGAATTAAGCCCCGCCCCTTTTGTTTAAAGTGAGCTGTGGTGAACATACGAGTTGGAGTTGTGCTTTGAGCATATACCTGACTGGAACATTCAAGAATCCTTGTAGGAAGAAAAAAAAAACTAAAATGCTGACAGAAAGTAAAAAGTCCTCCACAGCAGAGGTGGGAGTAAGTCACACATGTGCAAGTCACAAGTAAGTCTCAAGTCATGAATGTCAAGTCAAAGTCAAGTCGAGTCTTTTTTTTAATATTTGTCAAGCAAGTCTCAAATTTGCGACAAGTCTGACTCGAGTCAAGTCGAGTCCCCATATCTGAATCATTTAACTCGAGTCTCAAGTCATGAATGTCAAGTCAAAGCCAAGTCGAGTCTTTTTTTAATATTTGTCAAGCAAGTCTCAAGTCTCAAATTTGTGACTTAAGTCTGACTCGAGACATGTGACTCGAGTCCCCCGTCTCTGCTCCACAGACTCTTTCCATGACATTAGCATTCACGCTGCAGTACCTGGTTCGATCTGGTCTGTCAATTCAATTCAGTCCTTTTTAATCAGTACACCACTTGTAAATATAGACACGGTCACTAAGCAGCTTCATAGACATCCGGCTGTAGGTTTAGTCCTCAGAGACGACAGTGCTGAGGAAATATATAAAGAACCCTTGTGAAGGTTCCTTCAGACGGTCCGTCACGTTCTTTCTCAATTGCACCGGATCTGTGATGTCACTGTCTGCGAGATAAAAATCCCCTGACGCTGTATTCTGCTCACAAAAACAATTTTCTATATTTTAATAGGGTTCTGCTGTGTAAAAGAAAAACTGTGCTTTTTAAACTCCGGCTGTTTTCCAGTGGTATAAATGCAAGCAGAGAAAACATGACACCTTGTACAGAAGCAATGTAGCCAAACTGTAACGGCAGTATTGATTATTCTTCCAATGTACAGCAGACTAACAAACACTGGCTAAAGAAGTTAAGAAGTTTTAACTGGGTCAAATGCAGCGCTAAGGCAAAGTGCATGTGCCCCAGGAGTGTGGATGTTGTGCTGTGATTAAGGAGAAAGGCTGGCGAATGGATTCATAGGTCTTAAACACTGTCAATACTGCTGCCTGAGTGACGGATCGGCATTAACACAACCGCACACACATACACGGATGATGCACTACATCCGTAACAGATGCAGACGTGTGTGTATATAAGTTACATGCGTGCAAATAGATTGCTATGGCAACGCTGAGTGAAAAGGACCAGATGCACACACTCACTAAAGCTGATGATGTTTTGTGTGCACTGTTAGAAAGTAGCAGTGGGTCATGGTCATGAGGACGACAATGATGATGACAATAATAATAATGGCAATGATGATGATGATGATGATGATGATGAGAGCTTTGGTTGTGGTGCTTTATTTGATCTTGCAGATGTTTGCTATCACCGCAGTCCTGAAGGTCATCTGGTCCTTCTCACTCCTGTGCTGTACCCTTTGTAACCCTCAATGCAGGCTATCTGTGCTCAAACACGACGATTTTATTGTGTGTGTGTGTGTGTGTGTATATGACTAAGTATTTAATGATTCTTTATTCCTGCTGGAAGGAAGTATGATGTGCTCCAACAGTCTATTTCTGTTCTACAGTAGCAAACTTAAACCTGCAAATAAGCTGAGACAAAGTAACACACACCCACACAAACATAGCACTTTCTCACACTGTCCTGGACACACACTATAAATAATTCAACCAGGGGAAATGTGATCTGCTCATCACTGAGCACACACTATCCCAAAACTGACACGGGAAACACACTGACCCTCGGGACTCGGAGATCTGAGATGAGAAACTGCACCAGACAAAAACCAAAGCACACACACATACGTACACACACACACACACACACATGCACACACAAAGCAGATGTGCTGTTCTGGGAGTTCAAGGATGACTGACAGTCAAGAGTTTTTCATGACGAAGTAACTCTTCTGAGAATCCACATCTAAACTGCAGAAGTATGAAACAAAGTGCAGTACAAGGAAAAAAAAATCCACATTCAAATGTTTAAAGACAGCTTAACATATTTAAACCTAAGCTTTATTTTAACTTCTGCATTTAGTTCCTTAATGACGCAGTGCCTGATTCGTCTCTAATCATTTCTAATACTTTCTGAAATGTTTTATAAAATTATTTCAAAAATTTGTTCTAAAAACTCTGACATGTTTAGACAGAAATAAAGTCATAGAGGAGCACCTGGAAAATTGGAACCTACCCTAAGACCCAAGTGCAACGACTTTGCCACACCTCTTACCCTTCATTCTGGACTACATATACAGTATAGCAGCCTTGCAGATGGCTCAACTTGCCTTCAAACTCCACAGTCCATGCTGATAAAAACCATACACACTACCACCACCATGCTTCACCGGTGGCATGATGGTTTCAGGATGATGAGTACGATTGGGTTTTGGACTTCTGTCAAATGTCAAAAGCTTAATTTTGGTCTCATCAGGCCAGAGAACCTTTTCTTACAAGTTTCTAGTGTAGGATTTCACAGTACATTTAATCCCATAATGACTTTTATTCCAATAATAACTCTTTCCTAGTCCAGCTTAGTGAACTGTCTAAGCTGTGCTTGCTCTGTGAACAGGTTCTCCCATGTGCATGGTGAATCTCTCCAGATTTTACTTCTTGAAGCTTTCTGATTAATACCCACGTAACTTACATTAGTCACTGATGTTTTGGTGGACGATTTGCTCGAAGGCAGACTTGCAGTTGTCATATCTACTTCTTTATTTTTTTAAGCAATCGATTGAATGTGTACATGTGTGTGCTCTTTCTCACCTGTAGTGATGTAACACAGTGCAAGCAGAGAGCAAGCAGTCCCAGTGCCAACATCACAGCAGCTATGTTGCGCAAGTCCCACAGAGACTCCACTAAAGGGATGCTGCCCACCTAGAAGTACAACAGTCAGGGTTGCATTTAATACCTAACTTTAATGCAGGCTTAATGTACACACTTATTTAAGATGACTTTGTGTGTGTGTCTGTGTGTTACCTGCCAATCATAGCACAAAACTATAGGAGCCAGTAGCAGCCAGGCATTAAAGGCCAGGAGATAGCAGTAAGTGAGGAACCTGGACGTGAATAAATAAATAAATAAATAAAGCAGACATGAACCACAATATAAAAAATAATTTAAATGCAGAAGGGTTTGCGGTTATCTGAAAATAATCAGTGATGGGGTGAGGTGACGTGGCCTCACATGAAGCAGAGTTATTACTGTTATCACCCTGAACTTGATTATTTTCCAATAACATTACATCCGGAGGACTTTTATCCATCTCACACCACAGCGATTTGGGAGATAAATCTGCTCAGGGAAATGCTCACTGTGCAATAATGTATAATGATATGGGTTCTAGATAAATCTCCACAAGGATATGCACACTACAGAGCACTGTATAATGATATGTGTTCTAGATAAATCTGTATAAGAATAGGCTCACTGAACAGGAAGGTACAATGATTAATCAAGATTACTCTGTATAAAAACTGCTCACTGTCCAGGAATGTACAATAATATGGTTCTAGATGAAACTGCAGAATGTAACGCACAATGCACAACACTGTACAAATATAGGAGTTCTAGATAAATTCTGGATAAGGATATGCATACTGCACAACATGACATAATGATATGGGGAATGTAGTAGCTCAGTAGTTAAGGTGTTGGACTACTGATAGGCAGGTTGTGAGTTTGAACACCAGGGTCATCAAGCTGCCACTCCTGGGCCCCTGAGCAAGGCCCTTAAGCCTCAATTGTTCAGCTGCATATTTGAAATAAATATAAGTGTAAGATCTAGATACATAACTATAAGGACATGCACACTGCACAACACTGTATAATTATATGGGTTCTAGATAAATCTGAATAAGGATATGTACTGTATGCTGCACAACAATGTATGATGATATGGGTTCTAGATAAATCTGAATAAGGATATGCATGTTGCACAACACTGTGTAATTATATGGGTTCTAGATAAGTCTGAATAAGGATATGCATGTTGCACAACAATATATAATGATATGGGTTCTAGATAAATCTGAATAAGGATATGTACTGTATGCTGCACAACAATATATAATGATATGGGTTCTAGATAAATCTGAATAAGGATATGCATGTTGCACAACAATGTATAATGATATGGGTTCTAGATAAATCTGAATAAGGATATGCATGTTGCACAACAATATATAATGATATGGGTTCTAGATAAATCTGAATAAGGATATGCATGTTGCACAACAATGTATAATGATATGGGTTCTAGATAAATCTGGATAAGACATTTACATCATTTGGTAGGTGCCCTTATCCAGAGCGACTTACACTTAATGTCATTTTATACAACTGAGCAATTGAGGGTTGAGAGCCTTTCTCACCTGCTTACCTGCTGTGTATCGTTGTTTTGTCTAGATCAGTAGCACTATAAAATATATGTTCCATATAAAGCTGCATAAATATATATAATGCTCAATGTATGCCTATACGGGGTCTCGATGAATGTGTGAGAAAATATATAATGTTGTATGAGGATCGAGATTCTAGATGAAGGTTGATGCTACACTGATACACTGGATGAAGATGTAAGTTAAAGTGTTCAGGCTTGCCTGGTGAGGAGGGAAGGTGAGAAAGATGCTGGATTGTCTTGCTCTGAGAAAAGGGGCATGGAACCTCCCATGACCCACAGGCGAGCACAGAGGATGAACATCACCTATATTCAAACAAATACACACACACACACACACACAGGTTTCACGCAAGACAGTAACAATGTAAATATGAAACCCAATCTCATATTTAAAGACACTCACATACACAGAGATCACACATGTTCGTCTGATGAAGGGCCAAGAGATTCGGATAAGCTCCTTCAGCCTGGACCGAGAGAGATGCCTGAAAGAACAGATCGAGAGAGAGAGAGAGAGATCGAGATAGAGATAGAGAGAGAGAGAGAATCTTTAATCTCTTAATGAATCCATGACTCAGGCTTCTGGAAACAAACAGGAGAATGAATCAGATCAGTCTTAATTTATTAAGCTTTTGTGGTTATCTGCTAATTCAATTTACATTCATTAGATTTCACAGAAGAATCAAAGCTTCTGCTACTTTACCTTAAGGAAAGATCTTAAACATACACAGAAAGAATGCACACACACATAGAATTAGCCACCCACACACACTCACATTATAAACATCAATCCCTTAACAAGACAAAAATATATATATATATAAAATCTGAAATCTGACACTGGGTCTCAATTGATAAATGTCTCCGCACAGAAAACTTCACCATTCATTCAATTCATATTCATTGATTTGTTACCGTCAGAGCTGCTGTTACGGGAACTTAAACAAGCGCTTCGTAGCACTCAGAAAATTCAACAGCACTGTGGTATGAATGCAGCAGTCTCTGAGATCACACTGTATATTAATACATCATGACAAGTGTGACAGGAAATGAGAAGAATGAGACAGCGGAGGAAGATGATGAGGAGGATGAGCGCTCACACAATTCACTGCACTTTTGCTGATTGATTTGCTACAAAAGCACCAGCTTTTCCTAAGGACTCTCTCTGTGTGTGTGTGTGTGTGTGTGTGTGTGTGTGTCCCAAGCTCCATTATGCTCCGGGGATTCAGCTCACTGTCTTGACAACAAGACAGCATTTACTAAAATAGTTCCTGCCCTACCCCCACTATTTGTCTTTTTGCCCTTCATGTCTCCCAATCCCACAAAGATAAAGGACATTGGGGAAGAAAAAGACGAATGAAAGATAGACAGGTCTGTAATGAAGCAGATGAACAACCATTTATTAAACATAACTATGTCATTTCCAAAAATCTTCATTAATAATGCTTTAGAAATGCACATATAACATCTGAGAAGTGCATTTACTCTGCATAACAAATGTATATATAGCAAATGTGTATATATACTGTAGCATACATTATGCGTTATAAGGCCTGACAGCCTGCTTATAATGCATACATACCTTTGGTTACATCCAGAACATTTTTAATGTTATGCTTATGCAACCTCGCAACGAATTATCAATGCTGCTTTCATAATGCATTTTAAGAGCATCTATGTTATATAGTCTACATAACGCATTATAATGCCTGGAATTAACCTGACAATAAGTCATAAATATTTACCATTATATAACCAACATGTTACGTTATGATTATGTGGCTTGATCATTTAACATAAATCCTGTATGCTGAACGTATGTTCGGTGCACATTTTTGAGGTTATAATATCATGCATAACACATTATGCCTGGCATATGAATGTCTCTAATGCGTAGATATTTAGTGTTTATACACAAACAGCATTTTATGTTTATGTGACTTTAGAGGCATTTTAAGTGCATCTGTTATATAGCACCCAAAATGCATTACAATGCCTGGCATTTAATGCATACATACTTTATCTATAGGTACATAAATAACATTATAATGTTATGTTTCTGTATATTCATAATGTTTCATAAAATCTGAATTCATAATGCATTTTAAGTGTAACTCTGTTATACAGCATCCATAACACATTATAATGCTTTGAATATGTCTGTATATAATTCCTAAATACTGTATCTATACCTTGTATCTTTTTCTGTATGTCTGTCTTTTTCTTAATGCAGTTTAAGTGCATTTTTAACTAAAACGTCATATGGCATGCATAATGCATTATAACACATACCTACATACAATACGTAGCATATGTACGTCGGCATATAATTTATAAATATCAAAAGGTATATAACTAACACGTTATGTTATGGTTAGGTGACGATCATTTATCATAAATCCTGTATTCAGAATGTATTTTAAGTGCATTTATAACACATTATAATGCCTGGCACACGTCTGTGCATAATGCATAAATATTTATATTTACATACATTTTAAGGTTATGTGACTATCACTTGCTATAAATCCTGTCTTGGTAATGTATTTTAAGTGGGTCTGTGACCTGTTGTGCTAAATAGCATGCATAATGCATTATAAAACCCTGCGTAATTCTAAATGCCCCAATAAGCTTAGGTTCCATAAATAAGCCATTAAACATGATTATACCACTCCATAACCTTTATCCATTAACCAGTCAAACTACTGTAAACAAATATATATAGTACTGTATCAGTGCTGCTGTATTAAAGCATTAATGATCAACATGGCACACGATACAGCATAACATAAAATAAAGATGTGATCCAGAGCAGATCTCCAGCCAAGCAGCTGTGTATAATATCACAGCAGTGCTGGATGAGATCCAGAGAACACATTTAATATTAATTCAGCTCATCTACCTTGCTTCATCTAACTCACTACAGATACAGACTCATAGCCTGCAGTCACAGCACCTTCAATCACACCCTCTGCATGTGTGTGTGTGTGTGTGTGTGTGGGAAGGGGGTTGTTCTCCCCAGGGTCACAACGGATATGGATGCTATCCGGGTTTCAACAAACACGGCCATGAAGCTGTTGCTCCCGAGGTCAATCTGTAGCGCTATAAAGCTTAACGATTACGAGGCACGATGTTATCGCCGTGACGATTTTTGCCGTTTGACGTTAGACTCGTTTCTAAATGTTTCTTTTTCCAACACAAAATAAATAAATAAGCCGAATAAATAAAGCTGATCTCCTGGGACCTTTGACACCCAAGTGTTGTGAATGGTGCGAGATGGAGTGAAAAACATCCAGCGAGTGGAGAAACTGTGGGTGGAAAATGTCTTGTTGATGAGAGAGGGTTCGAGCTGATGAGAAGGCTGCAGCAACTCAAATGAACGCTCTACAACCGCGGTGAGAAGAAAAGCAGCTCAGAATGCACGACAGCAGAAGATCAGCTCGGGTTCCTCTGTGGTCAGGCAAGGAACATAAACCTACGCTTCAACATTTAAAGACAATAAAAGAAAAAAAAGCTGATAACTATGTCTGTATTTTAGGTCATTAAAACTATAACACCTGCGATGGGTTGGCACTCCGTCCAGGGTGTATCCTGCCTTGATGCCCGATGACGCCTGAGATAGGCACAGGCTCCCCGTGACCCGAGGTAGTTCGGATAAGTGGTAGAAGATGAATGAATGAATGAAAACTATAACACATAAATCTACACTCTGATTATTCTCTCTGCTGCTCATCTCTTCATTCATCCCCACATGAGGCTGCTGAGGAATGTCATACTCAGGAATGTGGAAAATCCCTCTCAGTACTCAGGATTTTAATATCCATGCCCTTATGAACATGTCCTTCAAAATGTGTGTACACTAAGACTCATAATTAGCTAATGAATTAGTGGTCTGGGTCTGAATACATCAGTACTGCATGCTCCAGTCACACTACATTACTAATGAGTGCTGTATTCAGGCCAGACTACTAATTACTCCTACCTGACTACAGCATGCTCATTGCTTACAGAGCAACTGCAAATATAACAAAAATCCGTGTGCGTTATCCAAACTGTTGAGTTGAGCCGTACTGTCTCTATGAAAAAGGGGGCGTGGCTTATTTGATAGACAAGCTAGTGAGAGAGAAATGCATTAGGAAAAATTTCTCCAGACCATCCATCCATTTTCTGTTGAGCCCATTCTACAGAGGGTCTCACACACACACACACACACACACACACACACACACACACACACACACACACTACAAATAGTTTATAGATGACAATCAGCCAATGCATATCTCAGTACTTCGGGAGGAAATTGGAATACCCGAAGAAAACCCCTGAAGCATTTGGAATACAAATTCTACACTCGCGTGCCGAATCTGACCCCCATTGCGAGGCAAAGACCTTGTTGGTTTCAGGGTGCAAGTGTTAGGATTATTGCTATCGCTGTAAAGCTTTGTTGCTAGAAACCAGAACAGATCGCTCAACTCGGGTTTTACGGGGTCAGTGTTTTGTTGTTTTGACCGATCCCTTTAAGAGTCTATGCAGAATCTAATATCTAATGGAAAGCCACAAACCCATTTATCATCTAAAGGAACACTATGGGACCCATTTTTCTCAAAGGACAAGGTTTTTACTTTGTTTTCCTGAAGAAGATATATGGCTGGAGTTCAGGATTCTCCTGTAAATAACAAGACGTAAAACGGTGATTCATTTTACTTGCTGCTTCTTTCGCGGTGTCGCTACTTTTACCTGCCAATAATTCCTTTATCGGAGAGCTTTCAGCTTACACGATGTTGAAGAAGGTTGCCATGACGACAGAAACTCGGACTGTTTGAAATCCGTGCTAAAATGTACTTCTGTTGTACCACTCTAATCAGTGAGCCCACCAAAATAACTGTTCACTGAGAGAAAGCGTGAAAACATTTATATTTATCCAAAGCTGTTTAACTTTTAACTTAGAGTTAAGGGATCCAGCAGTAGCAGCATGATGATGCTTGAATTTCAACTCAGAGCTTTATAGTCAGAAAATACCTAATCGCTGATTGGTGACGGGTTGGCACTCCGTCCAGGGTGTATCCTGCCTTGATGCCCAATGACGCCTGAGATAGGCACAGGCTCCCCGTGACCCGAGGTAGTTCGGATAAGCGGTAGAAGATGAATGAATGAATGAATGATTGGTGACTAGATTTTATACAGACTAGTCGACTAATACGCTCACTGGTTGTTGCTGTGAGGATGTTGACTGTTTGGATTTTGGAAAAAACACCTCATACTCCATTAACATAAGGCCGGTCATTTTAGCCAATCCAGTGGTGGCACAAGTGGTTAAGGCTGTTGGGCCCCTGAGCAAGGCCCTTAACCCTCACTGCTCCAGTGGCGCTGTATCATGTCTGACCCTGTGCTCTGACCCCAACCTCCAAAGTTGGGACATGTGAAGAAAGAATTTCACTGTGCTGTAATGTTGATGTGACAAAACCAAGCCTTCTATGTCATATCCCACCAGCTTTTCCAAAGCAATCCCTTTTAAGAATTTGTGCTTTGTCAAGTGCATCTGGAGTTTGACTGACAGCTTGTTAGTGACAATCAGTCTATGCAAAGGAGTGATAAATGACCTTCTGTCTGTGTGTAGATGTGTGGTCTGCTGGACCATGTGTTAATTAGGAAAAATCTGCAACGTCTTGAAACCTCATGAGATACAAACAGATCAGTATGTTTCCTTCTTTAGTTTCCTCCTAAAATTTGTCCTCCGACGTATTTCCCTCAGTCGCCCGAGCGTCCGCACGGATCCTACCGGCATGCAGAATTGGCTGGGTGTGTAATAGAGAACTTGGGAATGCACCAGAGACGTGAAGGTCTTGTTTGTTCCACATGATCGACTTTGTTTGCCAATTACGGCGAGCAGAAGCAGAGACGAGACGAGCTGTAATTGGGAGAACGCTCCAAGCAATCTGCGAGCGCTTTGTAGCTGGAATTTGTTCACTTCCAGCCAATAAGCATCAAGCAAACTAACGAGAGGCATGTGGCTCGGTCAAACTGCCTCAAAACATACTTCTTTGGCCTGGTGGTAAATATTTAAAACTTGCCCAAGGCAGAATTTTTGAGGTGGAAAGGAGGAATTTGCGGCTGAACGCTCAGCAGTTAAAGGTCATGTGTCTTTATTATTTCAGGCATTTTTGTGTGTGTTAGAAATATATATAAATTCCCACCTAAATGTGTTATAAATCAGTTTATTATCCTGGACATGTTTACAAATTCTTATTATAGCACAGCACTGGTGATGCGTTTATTTCTGATTGGTCAGACCAGCAGCTTGTGATGAGAGTAAATTATTATTGGGTTATTTTTTTCTACCCCACTGCTCTTCAAACGCTACATAAGATATTTACATGATTTGTAATATTTGTAATATTTAACTCTTAAGTTATCATGTTGCCTTCTTTAGTCTTTTCATTGTGTAATAAAAAGTGTAAAATCATATAGCGTTTGTTGGAAAGGGGTCCAATAAGCGGAAAATGCTGGAAAAGCAAAAGAATGAGCAGGAGCTGAAAGAATTTTCGGAAGGTCTGTGGGGCATTTAACTGCCCAGGACAAACAAGGGGCTCATAAAGAAGTTGTTCATCGTCCAGGTAACAACATACTGTATTAAGTATTGAGGGGATGTAAACTTTTAAACTGGTTATTTTGTCTTGACACAAACTATATCCGTAATGTGAACTAGCTTCGGGGGAGAACTAGATAAAAACATTTATTAGAGCTCTTGTTTTTCTATAAAAATGAACATTTTGCAGATTCAGTGAGGGGGTTTTACTGTAACATGTATTATATACTGTATAAATTAGCTGTTACTCAGCAACAAAACAGAAGACTGCGCTGCCTGAGTGAAGCTTTTATCACGCTGTGGACTAGCAAGCGGCCTGGAGTCGGAGGTACTGTAAAGGGGCGGACTTGCTAAATCCAATGGAACAAAAACTGTCCACAGGAATAAAAGCAGCTCAGGGGCCCAGTTCATGAATCTTTCAGACGCCTCAGAGCACAGATCCAGGTCTTTTTGCCAAAACTCTTTTAGAGTAGGAAAAGGCCGAACGTGTGCACCGAGTCTCTAACAGGACTTTATTTATTACGCTTTGGAGGCAGATGCTTACATTATTCTTGGCTGGAAGTGAAAAGCTGTGGTTTCTGAGAGGAGAGCCATCAGGTTAGATAGAGTCGGAGCACCACCAACATGATGTACCTTAACAGGGACGGACTGGCTATCTGGAGCAATGGGACATTTCCCGGTGGCCTGGAGGTCGTTCTGGCCGGCCTGCTGTGCAGTCGGCTCAGCATGGCGTGTGATGGGCTGAAAGACGGACCTTTCAAAATCTACGAATCAGGCAACCGGCGTGCGAAAACGCCACCACGTAACCTAACGTCAGCAACACACGATCTTTGGCTATAGAGATTTAGTTTTAAAAATGGGGATATATGATATATATTTTTTCAATAAGTGCTGCGGTTTTTGTGCCAACAGCAAAAGATGAAGCTTATCAACTGTATCCAAACTGCAAATCATGCTTTTTTTATAGCCATTTCACCTTTTCATTTGCAGCTCTTAAAAAGGTCTTTAAAAAGTCTTAAATTTAGATTCCTAAAAAAATCTCTCAGATACCTTTTTTATTTTTTTTATTTTTTTTTTTTATATGATTTGACCCCCGGCATAAATTACTGTCTCAGTCCGTCACTGTACTTTACTTTGCTGATGTACCGGAGGATCCGTGCTGTAAGCAGCGTTGAGTGTTTAATAGCAAACATTCAGTACTCGAGAAACACACACTCTTCCCTCAGCCCACGTCACCCCCCTTCCTTTATTCTCTCTTGCTCTCTGCCCATGAAAGGATGAAGCTGCTCATACTGTCCACGGTTCAGTCTGACGGACGGCAGGTGGTAATTTATTGCTCGTCCAGCAGGAAGAGGACTGAAAGCATATGAGCGATCGCTTTGCTTAGCCCCTTCAGTCGAACCCTGCATAAACACTTCAGTCCTTTCCCGGAAGGTCGGGCGCCGAGGACATACATCATGTCTGTGACGTCATCGCAACCGAGAGTCTCTTTTTAAAATTAGCACTGAGTATAATGGGTTAGGGTTTACAAACGTGTCTGTTAAATCATTCTTAAGAACGTTTACTCCTATCAAAATCATTCAATCAATGAAAAATCCCAACAAATACGACTAGTTTTATTAGACAAAAGTAACAGTGTCCTATTATAACAGCAGGATGTTTCAGTGTGGGTCTGTAGTAACTGGGACGCTGCAGGGGCTGAGCTGCATTATTGGAAAATTTATGACTAAAGTAATAAATGACATGAAAGGAAAGATAACAGTATCATAAGCATATTGTTGGTTTCTTTGTGATTGATGAGTTTACTGTGATCGATATTTACATGAAACACGATGTGATGGTCGTACAAACGATTTCTTCCACATCCAGCTAGAAAAAACGAGGCTCGTCTTGTGCTCAGTCTGTCTGAGCATTTATATTTATATATGATTGGACACTTAAAGTAGTTGTCCATTACTGAGTGCATGAACAATCCCGTCATCTTTTCAGTTCATCAGTAGGAGAAGTCACGGACATTCTGTATGTTCTCTAAATAGAACAGAAACACCTGAAATTGTGTGTGTGTGTGTGTGTGTGTGTGTGTGTGTGTGAGTGAATTTGCCTTCACTTCACTCGTATTGCGTCACTCACCGGTGATACCTTGTAATATAATGCATCAAACAGTTTTATTGTTCAACTGCCTTTAGCTTTTTAAGCTTTAGTGCTCTTTCATCTAATCTCATGCTAGTGTGGCCGTGATAAATGGTTTATTTGCTAGTCTCTGCCTCGGAGTGTGCGAGCACCAGCCTGGAAGCAGCATTCACACACACAGCGCTCCTGCTGACATGCATGAACACCCACGCCTTTGCCAGCTGCCGCCAGGCTACGCTCAGATCAACACCTCTCCGGGAGACCTCATTAACACACGGACCTGAGAAACACGCTCAGCGTTCACCTACGAGACGAGAGGTTTGCGGCAGAGTGCCAGGCCGTCGTACAGCACGCACACGCCGAACACGGTGACGCCAGTCTCTTTAACCAGCATGGAGCTGGTGCCCAGGAGCAGACAGAGCGCCAGAGAGCACGGAGACGCCATGGAGGGGAAGCAGTCGGACTCGCTGCACGCTGACACACTCCTGAAACACACACACACAAATCAATCAGAGCAGCCAAACATAGAAGCCTTAAGAGACGTGAAATCTAGAGCTAGGACAGAGTAGGAGATGGAGAGATTCTTACCTAATATAGGAGAGAAAGGCTAAAAGAAACAACATACAGGCCAGAACATCTGCTCTCCCAACTATTCCTGACACCTGTAACACACACACACACACACACACACACCATCATCATCAATTTAACAAAATCTTTTTGCCCATTCATTATCAATTATATTTTTATAAATCTAAAAAAAAAAAAAACAGTTGTGCTTAAAAGTTTGCACACCCTGAAGGAAATAGTTAAACAGTGTCATTTATTTGGAAAATAGGACTAATAATGCAAAATATTTTTTTCTTATTTAAGTATAGGGGTCACATGAAGTCATTAATTATCACATAGTCGTTTGACTCCTTTTTAAAACCCTATGATAACAAAATTTACATATCCTAGAATGTTTGGCCATATTACAAACACACAGGTTTGCACACAGAAGTTTAAATGGATATTAAAGGGAAGTTTCCACACCTGTGACTCTTTGTGATTATAATTATTGCCTGTGCATAAATAAATAGTCAGTGAGTTTCTCAGCTCATGAGGTGATGCTCTGACTTGTTTGGATACTGCACCATGGGGGAAAACAAATTAACTGCCAATGGACCTGCGTAATAAGGTAGATGAACTTTATAAAGCAGGAAAAGGATATAAAAGTACTGTTCAGACTGAAAAAGAGGTGGAAAACAAGAGGTTCTGTTGATTCTAAGCCACGGTCAGGTAGACCAAGAAAGATTTCACCCAATACTGTGTGAAGAATTGTTTGGGACACAAAGAAAAACCCACAAACAACTTGGAGAGAAATACAGGCTGCTCTGGAAAAAAGTGGTGGTGTTGTTTCAAGGAGCAAAATAAGGAGGGACTTGAACACAAATAACCTGCATGGTCCAGTTGCTGGGAGAAAGTCTTTACTGTTCCCATGCGACAAAAGTCCGTCCTTCTGTATACCAGACAGCATCTAGACAAGCCTCACAGGATCTTCTGTCACTTGGAGTGATGAAACCAAATTAAACTTTAGTCACCACCATAAACAATATGTTTTTAGTGGAGTCAACAAGGTCTATGGTGTAAAGTAGACCATCCCCACTGTAAAGCATGCTGGTGGATCTCTTATGTTTTGGGGCTGTATGAGCTTCAGTGGGGAAGTTAGTAAAAACTGATGGCAAGATGAATGCAGCATGTTATCAGAAAATACTGGTGAGATTGTGCTTCCCAGGAATCTGAATGACTCCACTGCTGTCACAATGCTGTCCGTGATGGAAGTGGGGGGAGAGCAGGGGGGTTTCTCCTGAAGTCCATGGTCATCTCCACTGTCTTGAGCGTGTTCAGCTCCAGGTTGTTAAGGCTGCACCAGACAGCCAGCCGTTCAACCTCCATTCTGTAAGCATGACTGTGCATGGTGTGATCTCAGCTGTTCCAACATGACAATGAATTAAAGCACAAGGCAAGGTTGGCCCTCCAATGGCTACAGCAGATAAAGGTGAAGGTTCTGGAGGCCATCACAGTCTCCTGTCCTCAGTATCATTGAGCCACTTTGGGGAGATCTCAAACGTGCAGTTTGTGCAAGACAACCAAAGAATTTACAGGAACTTGACATTTCTCGAAGAAGAATGTGCAGCTACACCAGAGAGAATTAAGGCTCTCATGCACAATTATTACAAAGACTGCATGCCATCACTGATGCTAAAGGACACAATACATGATATTGAGACCTAAAGGTATGATTTTGAACAGTGATTATTTCTTTTTTTGCTTTGTTTGATGATTTTGCCATTTTGTTGTGCCTTGTGCCTATTAACTTGAGTCTTATAAGAAATAAACTGAGAATTGAAACTGTTTAACCGAAAATAATAATAAAAAATATATATTTTTTATTTAACTGATATTAAAAACACAATATTAAAATATTAAATAAACATATTATACAATATTTTTAATATAATAAGACATGATTGTTTGACTCATTCTAGCTTCTGTGTATTATTTAAACAAACCTACAGCGGTTTCCAATTGAGTTTTATATAATTGTCCTTGAAAACTCTATGAAGCTGCTTCATCTTCACCATGACAACATCTTTTACCATAGCAACATCATCTATAATGATGCTGAGGCCAATATGGCTGAACCTTTTTCTTTTCTACTAAGAAAAATTTGTTCTTTATTTCTTTTTTTTTCATGTAACCTTTACACATTTAATAAAGTTTCTAAACATGTTGTTTATTAATTATTTTTTGGTTTATATTTATAAGTATTTATGTTGGAAGACACACAACATGTAGTGTGTGAAGAAGCTGGAGGGAAATCAGGGCTTAAGGGAGACAATGTGACTGTATTTAATCTTTCTCTTCAGAAGAAGGAGTTGGACTGGCATATGTGTGAGGATGAAGAGGGAAAGAAGAGGAGAAAGAACATCCCGGTCTGCTTCTTGTCCTCTTCATCTCCTTTCATCTTTGTCCTCGTTCTCTCCCTCTTTGTTGTTTTCTTCATAGTTCTTTTCATATTTTTGTGTCCCTCTCTGTTATAGAGGTGAAAATTTAAATGCTCTCAAAATATTCTCTCCACTCCCAACATCTGGAGGGCTTGGAAACCCCATCCCCCGCTTTCAGTCTGGATTCCACATGCAAGCAGGCAGGCGGTCAGGCGCGCGCACACACTCACACACACGCACGCTCTCACACACACAAATGCACATGTACACTCATACACACACACACACACACACACACACACAAATGCACACGTACACACACACAGAAAAATGCACATACACACACACGTACTCACACACGTACTCTCACACACACACACACACACACACGTACTCACACACACACACACGTACTCACACACACACACACGTACTCACACACACACACACACGTACTCACACACACACACACACACGTACTCACACGTACTTGTACTCTCACACACACGTACTCTCACACACACGTACTCACACACACACGTACTCACACACACACGTACTCACACACACACGTACTCACACACACACGTACTCACACACACGTACCCTCACACACACACGTACCCTCACACACACACGTACTCTCACACAAGCTCATACTCAATCACACAAATCCACATGTACACACAAGCACACACACAAATGCACATGCACACACTGCATAAATACACACTCACTCATACGCACGCACGCACGCACACGGGAAACTCCCCACACACTGCTGTGTGTGTATACACAGTGTGCTCAGCATGTAACCAGCATCTTTTACCTACAGAGCTAATGACCTTAAAGACACACCACAGACTTCACTCTTATTATCATTTTTTAATCCATTATAAAATCATTTATTTTTCAAAAGTCTTTTTTTAAGAATATTTGCATAATCAAAATCCTAAAAACCACTGAGTGTATATAAGCACAACCTTTGTTTGAAGCTGAAAATGACAGACTTGTGTTTTTTTGTGTGTGGATATAAACCTCGCCAGGCCCACAAGCAGAGACGCTTGTTTAGTGCCTCATTTGCTTTAAGTCATTGCAGGCTACGCTACGTTAGTTTATCATTAGTGGACTGAAAAGAAAAGACATAAAACTCTGCATGGTCTTACACAATAATGAACTAAACCTCCTGTAGTTAGTGATCTTATATCAGCTCTCTGCAGCTACTAAGGAATCAGGAATAAGAGAGACGTTGAAACAGATTTTTCCTACTTGGAGGAATACAGCAATAAGGTCCTGAGTTATAGACACATTAATATTCCAACCGTTTCCTGTAGCTTATAGGGGCACAAGGCAAGGGGGGGGCAACTTGGATGGTGTGTCAGAGCATCACAGACACACACACACACACAAACAAACTCAGAGAGAACCACTTAAAAGGGAGACACTCAGAGACACATGAAGAGAGAGAGAGAGAGAGAGACAAAAACAGAGTCGGTCTGACACGCAGATACAAAGACACAGGCAAGCAAACAAACATGCAAACAAATACACACAGACCCACACACAGATACAGTACACACAGATACACAGACACAGCCTCCACACAATGATGCAGATACACACAAACACACGTCTGGTCTGGTGGGATTAATGTTTGGAGTTTTTGGCGATCTAAAATACTTGAGCTTTTTATTTCAGCCAATTACCTAATTCTGTAGGAATTTAACCAGCAGAGCAGCTGCACTTCAACCCAACCCCTGCATGAGAGACGGGTGACTGTGAGCATGCACACACACAGGCACACACACACACAGGCACACACGCACACAGGCACACACACAGGCACACACACAGGCACACACACAGGCACACACACAGGCATACACGCGCACAGGCACACAGGCATACACGCGCACAGGCACACACGCATACACACAGGCACACACGCACACAGGCACACACGCGCACACACGCACACACAGGCACAAACGCACACACACACACAGGCACAAACGCACACACACACAGGCACACACACACACACGCAGGCACACATGCGCACAGGCACGCACACAAGCACACAAGCATGCGCACAAAATTTAATTATCTAGAGACACTGGTCAACTGTCTGTCTCACTTCAACTCTCTCTCTCTCTCTCTCTCTCTCTCTCTCTCTCACGCACACAGCTGTTTTAGTGTGGTTTATATTCACTTTGTTAGTGGATCCTATGCCAGAGACATTCCTGTGTCTCCACTCAGTCCACTGTGAGAGATTTCTGCAACAGGATTGTACGATAAAGCTCAGGATCAAATTCAGCATGATTTTTTACAGTCACAATCATTTAGTTCTATTCCGTGAATTCAGAAACTAAACACGAAATCACTTTAAACCAACATACAGTGTTTAATTCTAAGTGTATTTACATAGTGAATAATCCCTGTAACTAATCTTAAACAAGTCACAGCTGATGTTTAATTACATGTCATACACACCCTCACTGTGGTTAAGACACACACCACTCGTACCTCAGCCTTTATACTATAGAAACTATAGAAACTCAACCCTGTGAACACTGAATATTACTAATTGTATCACTAGTGCACGCTGACTACTTCATAGATAAACTCAAGTGAATAAATGAAATACAAATAAAATAAGTTGAGCTCCTCGACCTCACCTCGCTTCTACACGAGCGCTAACGTTACTGCCAGAGCCTACACTCCTCTCCTCTGCTCTCCTCTCCTCTGCAATGACATCATCATGAGCAGCGGTGAGCTCCAGCAGAACAGAAGACAGGAAGAGAGACAGCTGGACAGCAGGGTGTGTGTCAGGTCCAGCACATTCTCCAGAGGGAGAGCTGGGCATGGCTGAAAGCAGTCTTTTTATCTCTTCAACCCCACGCTAGTGTAAAACAATGCCGTTAGTCTGCCGGCGCACATCTGGTGTCAGGGTAACGGCTCCAGATCGAAAGATAAGCCTTTGACAGGTCTGAGGTAAAGAGCAGGAGGGTGTGTGCTGAAGCTCAACAACAAAACAGGTTTTCACCTGGCAGCCTCAACCTCAACCGCCGCACATGATTTAGTGTCATGTCTTTGGATTTGTGGAATATTCAAGAGCTTTTAGATTATCAGGGTGCAGAGAGAGAGAGAGAGAGAGAGAGAGAGAGAGAGAGAGAGAGAGGGCGTGAGAGACAGACAGACAGACAAACAGACAGAGAGAGAGAGTGAGAGACAGACAGACAGACAGACAGACAGACAGAGCGAGACAGACAGAGAGAGAGAGAGAGCGAGACAGACAGACAGAGAGAGAGCGAGACAGACAGACAGACAGAGAGAGAGAGAGAGAGAGAGAGAGAGAGAGACAGACAGACAGACAGAGAGAGAGAGAGAGAGAGAGAGAGACAGACAGAGAGAAAGAGAGAGAAAGAGAGAGAGAGTGAGAGACAGACAGAGAGAAAGAGAGAGAAAGAGAGGGAGTGAGAGACAGACAGACAGACAGAGAAAGAGAGAGAGACACAGACAGACAGAGAGAGAGAGAGAGAGAGAGAGAGAGAGAGAGAGAGAGAGAGAGAGAGAGAGAGAGCACTGCTTCCCCTTAAGGGAAATTTTACCTTCGAGGCCAACATTAATTAAATTTCTGCCTCATCAATCAAAACAACAAGAAGCAGGAATCTCTTCTCGTCTTTGATTTTTCTCTCTGGCCAAAAAGGTTTGAAAGATTTCAGTGAATTAATGTAAGTGCAAATACATTCATATATACAATGAATAAAGAAATAAAAGCAGTGTAGCAGAAAGACTGAGGTACAAATGTTGAGGTACAAACAAACACTGAGGCGTACGCAAACACTGAGGCGTACGCAAATGTTGAGGTACAAACAAACACTGAGGCGTACGCAAACACTGAGGCGTACGCAAACACTGAGGCGTACGCAAACACTGAGGCGTACGCAAACACTGAGGCGTACGCAAACACTGAGGCACAAAAGTTGAGGTACAAACAAACACTGAGGCGTACACAAACACTGAGGCGTACGCAAACACTGAGGCGTACGCAAACACTGAGGCGTACGCAAACACTGAGGCGTACGCAAACACTGAGGCGTACGCAAACACTGAGGCGTACGCAAACACTGAGGCACAAAAGTTGAGGTACAAACAAACACTGAGGCGTACACAAACACTGAGGCTTACACAAACACTGAGGCGTAAACAAACACTGAGGCGTAAACAAACACTGAGGCGTAAACAAACACTGAGGCGTAAACACTATGATACAAAGACTGAAGTTTTTTTACTCACTGCTTCAGTGTGGATTGGATGGACGGCAAAGAGAAGCGCAGTGAGGAAGGCCAGACGTGCGTCTTTGAACACGTAGTGTTTGCACGTGTGCATCAGAAGGGCAGTGACGGCGCAGTGCAAGCACACGTTTACCACGTGGAAATAAAACGGAGTCATGCCACCCAGTACAATGTTCATCCTGCACACAGAAAAAACAAGACTCGTATTATTCCAAAAGAGAGAGAGAGAGAGAAAGAGAGTAAAAATGATGTAGGGGTCAGACAAAAAGCAAACATAATAAGAACTGTGGCACTTTGTGTTCACCAAACACTTTCCATGTGATATGAAATGTGAGAAAGCATGAACATCAGCAGCTGATCTACAGGGGCTGTAAGAGAAAGAAAAAAAAAAAAGAAAGAAAGGGAGAGAGAGCGAGAGAGAGAGGGAGAGAGAAAGAAAGAACAAGTGAGAGAGAGCAACACAAAGACTAAGAGAGAGACTAATACTAAATGACAGCAGTATAACAAGGGAAAGCAACACTGATGTGAATCTGAGGCCTCTGTGTGTGTGTGTGTGTGTGTGTGTGTGTGTGTGTTTATGCAGTACAGGACAGCAAGGTCTGACGTTTTGTAAAGACACCGTTTGCTGAACTCCGTCTCCACACTCTGAACACAAGCTGCAACTAAATCAATGCACAAATACACTGACGAATTAGATTAACTAGAGAAAACATACACACACACACACACACAGTGAGACAGACAAACACAGACTCAGACAGACATA
Source organism: Tachysurus vachellii (assembly GCF_030014155.1). Lineage (NCBI taxonomy): Eukaryota > Metazoa > Chordata > Actinopteri > Siluriformes > Bagridae > Tachysurus > Tachysurus vachellii. Next base: position 17,711,784 of record NC_083475.1, read on the forward strand.
CAGCAAACACAGAAACACAAACACACATAGGAGTGCTCTCTTACACACATCCACACACTCGAACACACAGCTAACCCAGAAACACAGACAGGCTCAAATAAACACACAGACAGATAGGAATACACACAGACACACACACACCGGCTGTTGGAATGGTTTTGTTGAAGAAGTTGTTGTCTTTCAGCTGTTCGGGGTCACCACAGCAGATCATCAACCAAAGTTTCACACCTTCTATTTTATCTTTTATCCAGGCTTGGGACCAGCACTGAAAGTTAAAGTCAGTGGTTGTGTCGTTGGTTGGAATCGAACCCGGTCTGGGGCACTGAGAGTGTGAGACCCTGCCGCTGGATCACCAGGGGAGCAGGCTGCTGGAATAGGTTTAGACCAGGAACAACATTACAACAAGCAATGAGCTGCACCGCAATCATCTCTGCTCCTACACAATGGACCTACACAAACTCCTCTGCTAAAAAAAAAGTACATGAAAACACGGGTCTAAAAGCATTCATACAACACCATCACCATACCACAGCGAAGCATGGTGGTGGGAGCATCGTGATACGGAGCTGCCTCACTGGAAAGGGCACAGGGGTATTACACATCATTGAAGGAAACAAGAATGGACTGATGTAGCCCCAGCGCACACATTACACACAAAGTTTCATCTCATCAGCATGACACTTAATCCGGGGAGATTTCACATTTTAACGATCCGAGGCCGTGCACGACCAACGAAATACCCTGAACTGAATCCCAGTGAAAAGCTAACGAGGATTTTGACACAAGTGGGGAAAAAGAAGCACAAAAGGTCTCAAAGCTGTGATCGGGAACAATGTGTGTTGTCAAAAACAGACAAAAATCAATTAAAATGCAGTCCATGAAACTTACATCCTCAAAAACACTACAGAAGTTACATCTTATAAAAAGGTTTATGTAGAATATCAAGCTTTTTATTCTCCCAAACCTCAACATTAAAAAGATCTAATGCTGAACACTGGACTAGAAATACACAGTGAAGCAATAATAAACACTCTGTCTACATACACACATGACCCAGAAGCTGAGCCACAACAACACTGGAGCCTGGGTATCTAATCTACTGTGGATAATGCAGAAAACCCTATAGAATCAGATCAGATCAGATCAGACCCAAGCCGCATGTCAAACTTTATCAGACATAGGGGGGAAACTGCATGCAAAAAAAAAACCAACACAAAATGTTGGCCTGTTGATCCTAATAGTGAAATCTGTGATGATAAGCAAGACAGTGTGATGGTTAAAATGATACCTGAACGGAAATGATGTAGATGTGATCGTGCATATTCTATAACAGGGCTTAATATCTGTAGAACTGGATCAGATTTATTATATAACTGTCTTTAGGGACGTGTCTTTATTCTGGTCGCAGAGAAAAAAAGTTTGCTGGGGAAAAAAAAAGTGAACTGCTGCAGAACTGCATTGATACACAAAAGTATTTAATGTTAAAGCACTAAGTCATCATCAACACGCTGCAGATGTGCTTTCTGACAGATGTTCAAAGCCACACACGTGTTCTACAAGTTGCGCGAGCGAGGACGGACTCACTTGAAGGTGAGCACGCAGAGCGGACGGTAAGACTTGTGGCTCGTGTTGTCGGCCATCCGTTTGCCCCAGAAGTCGTTGGTGAAGATGCTGCGCATGCTGGAGCCGGGCCTGACGTCCGGATTGTTCACGATGGCCCATACATCGTCGTGCACGAACTCCCCCCATAGCGAGTTGGAGTAGCAGAGCGCGCACGCGGCGATCAGCGCGCTGTGAGCGAGCAGCGCGGGCACGAAGCGCGGCCGCGTCTCAGCTCCGGACCCGCGGCTCCTTCTGCTGCTGCTGCTGCTGCTGCCGGTCATGTCGCTCCTCTCCGCACACAGCGCCCGAGACGCTCACACCGTAAACACACACCTAGTGCCATCTCCTTACCGGGACTCACAGACACTTACACACAATAAGGACGCGTAAATACACTGAGAACAAGAGCGCTGTGTCGGCGCAGAAAAAGCCAGAATGCCGCCTCTCTGCGCATGCGCAGTGCTGATTGACTTCACGACTCACTTCGTACTTATTCGATTCTTCCGAACCGATTGAATTCGTCACTATGTTTTGATTCACTGATTCACTTGTCTTTTGTCAGTCGTTTTTTCGATATTGGAAAAAATAAATCCCTCGTTCATGTGACGGTAAAACCTATTGTTTTTGAATTGTTTTCTACTTATTAATAAGCAATAAAAACGACCCGTGGCACCTTTTAATATTTTAATTTTAATACTGGTGAAGTGTCATTTTGTTTACACCACGTGCGAGTAAAATGCTTACATCTGATTGGTCAGAAGGTTTTTCTATTAATGATGATCATTAATCATTAAAACGTGCATTATTTTTGTTATTAACAGTTTGTATTTCATTACAGCAGCTGAAAGGAAATTAATACTGTACCATTATTCTACATAATATCTCTTTCATTCAACTCAATTGTTTGAACATTTCTCTGTTTGTCCAGATTCCTCTAAAAAACATTGGAGTTTCCCTTAAGGTTAAATTTACACTTGTTCACATTGCACATATCATCTCAATAGTAACAACATACACTGCAATATATATGGTGGACACGCTACTTGGATTAAAACATGTGCAATAGATAAATGAGTCTCCAGTTCAAGCAGTTTGTCACAATGGGATATAAAACTATAAGCTCTCTGACACTGGGGAGTCTTCAGGGTGTCCAAATGCACATTATTATCTGGTTATCTAGTATCTAGCTACACTAATTTCTTCACTTGCTACTCTTTTTTCTACCCATCCCGAGGCATCCAGTGATGTACCAGCTCCAGTTGTGTTCTGTCATGAAGATTTCAGACCTTCAGTGAGAAGACGACGACAACACGGTGACGATCCTGATGCATCAAGAGATTGTACAGGCTCCAGTTGTGTTTCATGAGAATTCAGACATTCAAAGATGTTAACTACATGTGGTCTTTTAAGGACAACAACCTCCTAATCGGACCGTATCTGACTGTAGAAAAGACATTATTCATAATAGCACTCTGTGGTGTTTATAACAGTTTATAATCACTCCCTCCAGTGTCACCCAAATGAGGATGAGGTTCCCTTTTGTGTCTGGTTCCTCTCAAGGTTTCTTCATCTTCCATCTAAGGGAGTTTTTCCTCACCACAGTCGCCTCAGTCACCTCAGGCTTGTTCATTAGGGATAAATACAAACACATGTATATATAAGTCTAATATTAATAATACTAAACTTTTTGTACTATATTTCGTATACATGTATAATGTAAAGCTGCTTTGAGACAATGTCCATTGTTAAACTCGAATCAATAAAATTGAATTCATTTGTTCATCAGTAACATGACAACTGTGTTATTTAGCATTTTTAATTTTACCAGAGGGGGGCACGGTGGCTTAGTGGTTAGCACGTTCGCCTCACACCTCCAGGGTCGGGGTTCGATTCCTGCCTCCCCCTTGTGTGTGTGGAGTTTGCATGTTCTCCCCGTGCCTCGGGGGTTTCCTCCAGGTACTCCGGTTTCCTCCCCCGGTCCAAAGACATGCATGGTAGGTTGATTGGCATCTCTGGAAAATTGTCCCGATTGTGTGAGTGAATGAATGAATGAGTGCGTGTGTGTGTGCCCTGCGATGGGTTGGCACTCCGTCCAGGGTGTATCCTGCCTTGATGCCCAATGACGCCTGAGATAGGCACAGGCTCCCCGTGACCCGAGGTAGTTCGGATAAGCGGTAGAAGATGAATGAATGAATGAATTTTACCAGAGAGAAAAATAGGAAAGATGCCGGTGAGGGAACGATTGTTTAAAGCTGTTAGAAACTGACTTGTTACTTAGAAGTTCCATAAAATGAAAAGCATTTATAAATGGATAAAAGTACAAGGTGTTCATTAATAAATTGTAAAAAATTGTAATCTTGTTCAATTACTGCGGTATAAGAGGAAGAAAACACATCAGTGGGTGGACTTGAGTACAAAACTATTTACATTATATATTGAAATGATTTCTTGCTCAAAATCCTCCAGTTTTGCTTCATGATTAGAAAGAAACCGTCTTGCTTACGGCCCTGTGATCAAACACTACTGCCCTAAAGTGCTTGCTATTAGGCCTACTACTTCTCTATGAGGTCTATTAGATAACACATTTCTTGGCAGGTACCGACTCCAAATATTGACAATATGAGCCCCATAATTCATTGCTACAGTATAAAATGGTTCTAAAGGTTCACTGGGGAAATTTAAGAAACTTCTCCACTGGTGTTGTAGTTTGTACAGTTTGATGGTAATACAAAGAACACAGTTCATCTCAAACTTCAGTGTTCTTCTTACAAGCTCATTTTTTCCCAGGAAGGCACTTCACAGTGTTCAGCGATACATAAACGCAGCCGCTGTGTATTGTCAGTGTGACGGATGCCATAATAACGGACGACGAAATAAAGATCGCGCAGAGCTTTCTGTTGCTAAGCAACCTGATCCATGCTGTTCCTTTATAAGATCTTATTGAGTGATTTGCAATAATGACACAGAGATGATGTAGTGTCAGACTCAATTTTATGAATTAAGTTAATTCTCAAAACGTACTAATACAAAAAAAAAAAAAAAGTCAGACATTTAAACATGTAACAAATATAAAGCACAGTCTTCCCAGTATGTATATGACAAGCTAGACACAAACAAATCTTTAAAATACTGACGGCACGCACTACCTGCTTGTGTGTGTGTGTGTGTGTGTGTGTGTGTGCCTGCTTTCTTATAGCCATGCAAAACACTCTCAAAGTAGATGCTCACTGTGTCACAGCTGACAGAGGAGAAGTGATGAAGTCCAGCAAATTCTCTATCTCTCTCTAACACGCACACACCACACACACAGTACTAGTGAGTCAGGCTGTAATAGGACAAGGCCTCTGTCTCTCTCTCTTTCATCCTCAGTGATCCTGCTGGGGTTCTGGATCTGTAGAGCCACTTTTAAGCCCTGTCAGAAAGGACTCTCCGTGCTGCGCTACAAGGTGCTGCGCTGATTCTGTCCTTAGAAAGTTAGGGTGCTGGTTCCGGAGTTAAAACCATCCGTTGCAGATCCAAAGCCCACAATCACGTCTTCACCAAAGGGCTCTGGTACTTCCCACACAGATCAGATCTCTGCAAAGAAATAAAAAAAAGTGTGATCATAAACAATATCGACCAGGAACACTTATTTAGCCGTGTCGTGTGGCTGAATATATATATATATATATATATATATATATATATATACACACACACACACACACACACACAAACACACACAGTATATCGCTACGACCAAACCACAGACGCTGTTCAAAGGGTTTCTACACAAACACACAAACATCTCTTTTCTAAAACTGTGCCATATGATGAATTATATGGATGTATACTGTATAGAAAATGGATTGATGGATCCTGATTAACAGCTATGTGCTAATTAACCGTCTTTAATCGGTATGTTTTTCGGCTGTTTCCTTGCAACAGTGTTCCCCAGTGTTTAGCTACAGCGAAAACATCACGAGTTCTCTTTCTAGTGCGGAAAACACAAAAAAGTTTACGTACGACGTCTATACTTCCCTGTTGCCTAGCAACACTGTTCTCATGCCCGCTCTGGCAGCTCTCTATGAACGTAGTGCTAGTTCTTGGAAGGTTGTATTTGAACTTTATTCAGCTGCTACAACTGAATTTTACTGGAAATATATAAGGAATAAAACACTTGGGGTGTGCTGTTATAGGAAAATAATCATCTCAGCATGTCCTGAAGTGTGTTCCAGCTTTTATGCCAATGCAACTTCCCAGTAATTACAAGTATGATGTAATAAAGATTTTCGGCATGTTAGCGTGTTTGCAGTGCTCCTGTAGAGAGACGCTTTTAGACACAGGAGGTGCTCACCACAGGCCTTTCCCTGCTGCGGTCCTCCTCTGCTGCGACAGACTGTAGATCTCCTGCAGCTGCTTCTTCTGTTCGTCACTCAGAGACTGCGTTAGCATCTGATACCAGCCTGCGTCGGTGCTCTGCACACCTGCAACGCCACGCGGTCGCAAGGAATGAAGGCAAAATAAATGAATAAATAAATGAATGAATAACTAAATAACCCTAGCATTATTAAGAATGGACTGGCTTTATATGGGGATGGAGCTTGATGTGATTATTACTGGAGTCTCTCTGAGATGGTTGACTGTCTTTAAATGAACACGACTGATTCAGACAGTGATGAGTCCTAAATGAAATGCTTATAATTAATTACTGGGCAGTGATGGCGCAATAGTTAAGGCTCTGGGTTACTGATCAGAAGGTCAAGCTGCCAGTGTTGGGCTCTTAGGAAAGGCTCTTAAAAGGTGTGGTCTCTGTTGTTTGAGAAATGCTTCAGAAAACTGCGTTGGGCCACCAAACAAAACAAAAACAAAACTAACGTGTAGCCAACGAGCATTAAGGGGCGTGTCTTGTCAATATGGGCGGAGAGAGTGTTCAGTGCGAATGTGTGACGTTAGCAGAAAGCGGTTTTAACATTGACATGGAGGATAAACACAAAGAAAGAAAGCGAAGAAAGGCTTACGATAAGGTAAGAAGTAGGACGTGTTAATATAGGATCAGCTTTCCAGCGCTGGAGAGAACTGAAGGAGCAGGAAGGCCTGCGATGGGACGCCGAGGCGCTTTTTTCCTTCTCGATAGGTGAGTAACGTTGGTTTTGCTTTGTTACACAGAACTAATATATGCCTTTGTCCTTTACATGATTATACTTGTGTGTCATTTTTTGCTTGTTTATTTATCTGCAATCGTATTGTTCTTCCCTTCATCTCTTTCCAGTAGTTGCCTGGGTTACGTATGCATGTGTGGGCGGAGCTATCAATACAGGGATGGGAGCCATTTGGGTTAGGGGTGTGTTTGTTTTGGTGATTTTATATGTCAACATTGGCTTTCAAACAACGGAGATCCCACCTTTAAGTCTCTCTGATTCATGGAATTTGTATCATGGCTGCCTCTGGGTTATAACCCCCCACTTTCTAACAAGCCGGGTTCTGATGTGCATGTGACAAACCATTTATTAAAGTGAGGCGTCTGTATTTGGAGCGTTTAGAATGACGATGGTTGCTAGGTTCTGGTTGCCACGTAGGTCTTGATAATACACATGAATTTGGTAGAAAATGAATAAAACGACTCCGCTACTTACGGAGAAGAGCGGCGGAAAAGAACTGATACTCGTCTTCTCCGTTGTCGTAATCCAGTGGCGTGCTGTACTCCTCTAACGCTGTGCCCTCCAGACCATCCTCATCCCAGTAATCTTCATCGTCGTCATCGTCGTCGTCGTCTTCGTTGCCACTGGGAGCGCTGGATGGCTGCATGCTGGAGCTCTTGTCTCCTGCTTCGTCTTCATCGCTGGGAATCTCCTCTGAAAAAAATAAATAAATAAACAACAAACAAAACATAAATACCATCGTGGCTAAAGTCTAAACATGGAAAAGTGTTTGGTTTCACAAAATGTTAAAGTCCTGAAGGTTGTAATGTGATTGGCTCGCTGCCCTTACATCGGTTTTCGGTTGGAAATCTTGGGCACGGGGATGTGATGAGAGTTTTGAAGCTCTAGTCACTGAATTAGAAAAAAAAAAAGCTGGGAGCCTAAACATTATTAGAGTTCTGTTTAAATCAGTAGTAAGAATCATGGATGTGTATAAAATTCTAGACCTTCAGTGACTATTTTCATCACTGACGTTCATTTAGACAAGAAAGACGTAAGTGCTTATTAAACTGAATTATGTCAGACGTCTTACTGGGTTATTTTATGCCGTCCTCTTTATTACCTAAAACCAGTTTGAACCGGATCTTAGCCACAGTTTCTTCTCATTTGCACCCAGAAACATACATCTTGTTCTTTTCTTTCTAACGCTCGTGATTCTTCTGATTGGACCACCAAGCCTACCCCTGCTGGGCCCTTGAGCAAGGCCCTTAACCCTCAATAGCTCAGCTGTATAAATGAAATAAATGTTAGTCGGTGTGGATAAGATCCTCTGTCACATGCCGTAAATGTAAAAGGTTCACGCTGAGCGTTTGATTAGAGAGAAATAACTTAGGCCACGTTCACACTGCAGGTAAAAGTGGCCCAAATCCGATTTTTTTGGGGTCAAGTGACCAGGTCAGACTTCTTCAGGAGTAGTGTGAACACTCAAATCTGGCCCAGATCTGATTTTTTCAAATCAGATCTGGGCCACTTCCATATGTGGTCCTGAATCAGACCCAAATCTGATCTTTTCCAATGTGGCCGCAGTGTGAACAGCCAAGGCAGATTCGATGCGACTTTTACGTCAATCTACATCGACATTCGTCACAATTATGCGCTGGCGAAACCTTTTTTTTTTGTTTTTTTTGCGCCGGCGAAAACGTGACACAAACGTGACTGGTAATGCATGTGTTAAGAGTGTTATATAAAGTGGTTACGTGAACCAGCTCATAATGTTTGCATTGAATACATCACATTATAGCATTACATGATATGTTTGCTTGCACCAGATGATACAACACTTCCTCCATAACCTCGCCAACTTTTTAGCGCAACTGCGTGCTGCGTGTGACGTCATTGTTATTGTTCGTTTGCGCATGCGGGTCAGTTCGAAACAGCAAACAGTTCACACTGGTATCTGATCTAGGCCACATTTTAAAAGGTAATGTGAACAGCCAAACAAAAAAAATCAGATCTGAGCAAAATATCCGAATTGAGCATTAAGACTTGCAGTGTGAACGTGGCCTTTGTCCATGGTCAATCAGAACCGTCCACATGCTGGAGCTACTAGACAAACGACCACCACTTCTGTGCCAGGTTGTGTGTGTATATGCTCAGAATTCTGAACAAACTGAGATTATTATTCACACATGTACAAGACCTTCGCTGTGAGGTCTATCACCATAACTAAAGCTAGAGAGCAGACACGAGGACGGATTTAGAGAACCCTTTAATGTGGCACACTTACCGTTCTCGTCCTCCTCTGTGCCCTGTGTTCTGGAGAACTGCTCAGGTTTGTTGAGCACTCGCGAGGAATAGATGTGCTTGAGGCCCAGGAACAGGAGCAGGATCGACGGTATGATCTGACTGACCACGCCTTCTAAAACCGCCGGACGGCTGGACAGGTCCATCAGCAGACTCAGGCCGATGATGCACATTTTGCGGTCGTGAATCCTGCACAGCATGACATCGATATATACAAGCGCTAAAATGACCGGTAAATGTGTAGGAACCTAACTAGAAAAAGCAGATGATCTGAACAAAGACCCCAAAACATCTCCGATGCCCCTTTTCCACCGAGGCAGTTTGAGTGCTGGTTCGGACCCAGAGCCTAATTTAGAACCAGTTCTTTCTTTTTCGACAGCCAAAGCACCGGCTCTGAACCAGGAAAAGTGGTTCTTAAGTAGCACCAAAACGTTGCTGGTCTAGACTTAAGAACCGCTTGTGTCAGGGGCTGTGGGCGGGGCTACTGTTAGCGCATTTGATAATGTACCTTAAGTATACTAATGTTTAATACACTTTTACTTTACCGCGATATGATACATTATCAGCACACATGATAGTAGTTAGCTACATGCTAAGGCTAACTTTTTTCTGTGTTAATAATAAAATAACGTTATGTACTTTCTCGATTACAACCTCCGTTTATACAGATTACATGGAGCTGAACGTACACGTTGGATTCGCCGCGTTTGGATGTTAATGTAGGTTCACAAAGCCATGAGCATTAACAGTAAAGCAACATCCGCCATTGTTGATGTGTTTGTGTTTGCCGCTACTGCGCTAACGTTGCTGGGACACGTGACACGTATACAGTGACGTCAGATTCGGCTCTGTGACGGCTCTCTAGCTGGTGGAAAGGCAAACCGGTTCTTAGAAGGTTCGCAGGTGGAACCAACTTTGAACCAGCACCAGTGCTAGCTCTGAACCAGCACCCGGTTCTTTTTGGTAGAAAAGGGGCAACAGACACACACAAACTTATACAGTGTGATCAAAAAGTTGAAGAACATGTAATGGTTAAGAAGCTTTAGAGTGTAGTGCTGACAGTGCACATACCCAAGGAAGAACTCGGTGTCGTTCATCCACTGGTTGATGAACTGGGCGGTGATCGGCTCGGCGCTGTGGGCGAAGCGCATGTTCTCCAGAGTGTGCATCAGCAGTGAGGGACTGTAGTACAGAGCAGCGATGGCCACCTGTAGGCACATGGTGCGCAGCTCTGTGGACTTCACACCACGCGTCAGCCGCTCCAACACCGCTTCCACGAACAGTGGGATACACTGAGAAGTGAGAAGAAAAGGGAATTTACAGTATAAAAATCACACCCTCCAGTGTCACCCAGATGAGGATGAGGTTCACTTTTGTGTCTGCTTCCTCTTAAGGTTTCTTCCTCTTCCATCTAAGGGAGCTTTTCCTCACCACAGTCGCCTCAGTCACCTCAGGCTTGTTCATTAGGGATAAATACAAACACATTTAAATATAAGTCTAATATAAATCTAGAACTTCGTCCGTTGTTAAAAGAGCTATACAAATACAATTGAATTGAAATTGCTTAAAGTGGGTGAGGAAGAATTCTTACGGTGGGATTTGTTTCCATCGGAAAGCCACGTTTACATCAGAGAGAAATTAGTAGTACAGTATTATTAGTAGCAGTGCTGACCTGATCGATGCCCCGACCTCGGCACTGTAAGATGATGACCTCCAGCAGCTTAGCAGCGTGGCACTCTGCATCCTCCGCTGCATCACTCGTCAACACCTGATCAAAAACCCATTCAAGCCAACACGCTGAAAGAAACTTTACGGTTTAAAGGAGCAGTATGTCATTTTTAAACGTCCTCGACTGTTGTGAAGCGAACTGCAATCAAAGTAAAAACATCACCGCTTTTATAATAGCAAATAAAATCCCTTCCTTTTTGAGCCTCAGGAAAGGGAAAAAAAAAAAAAAAGTAGAGCTACGGTCCGTCCAGGGGGCGGAGCTTATTTAAAATCCGAGTCGGTTTTTCTAAAGAAACGAATGAAATCTTTCTTTGTATTTTTTTCTATTTCCCTCCTTTAAATGCCACTTACCCTTCACATAGAAAATGAAATCTAATCTGAATAAAAATCGTTTATATTTGTTACCATAGACACCCGGCTCACCTTTTTACACATGGTATAAATGACCTCCATGTGTTTGGGATTGGAGAGAAGTGTGTCTGTATCCACTGTTATATAATTGTGTAGGAGAGGCATCATGTCTGGAACACAAAAAAATTCATCCCATCATCATCATCATGATCATCATCATCATCATCACCACCACAGTCATTGTCTCTTGCAACAGGTTAACATCATTAAGCTCATATACAGATTTAAAGTAGT